>NC_074721.1:31785675-31803175 GCF_947242115.1 Biomphalaria glabrata | reverse complement strand
GAGTAGAGAGAAAAAGGAGAAAGAGAAACAGAGCAGAATGAAGGAGAATATTTTACTGCCCCCATCCTCCCCCCCCCCCCCCCCAACAGATATTTCAGGAAATTTTTTTTTTCTGTTTTCTTTAAATATTTTAGACAGACCTAGTGGTCTAGCTTGTTCGAATCCTGGAGGAAATCGGACTACAATCACACACACAATCAACTCCCACACAAGCTTACACTAATGAGCAAGTCATCAGTCATTAAGGGTCGTAAAGCAAGGTGACAATGACACGGATGTGTTGGCAGTGTGACAGACACTGTGACACTGACACGTTGAAACTGACACAACACACTTCATTGAGTGTAGCCAGTATGGTTGTGTACCTCACAGCACGATGCATTAGTGTCAAGTAAATAACTGCCACACAGCTGTGCCTGACAGTCACGTGGTCGTGTTGCGCTTTGTACTACTATTTTGTACCAGCTTACAAGTTTAGACATAGACTATCTTTATGTACTTACTTAGTGTTAGAGTTTTAATATGTAGTTATTTAATACCAAATTTAAACCTTCGTTTTGAAATTATAATAAAACTTCTATGCGAGTCGCAAGATGGATGATATTCATATATCCTTCCTCCAGCCTGAGTTCCGTATTTTTGAAAGCTTATATTAACTCACACTGTCTGTCTGGTAAAAAGTTTGTACACGTGATTTCTACCACATCCTATCTCGGATTAAGCTGAAACTTTGCACAATTATTTATTTTAAACGACAACACAAGAATCAATAAAAAAAACACAATTTGTCAATTAACTATTGGTAATTAATTATTTTGTTTGGCATCTTGAACAAGGGAAAGAAATTGTACTTGAGTGAAGTGGTGATATAAACTGAAATAGTCCCCTTTATAGATTGCTGTCAGAGTTTTGGTGAATACTAACATGAAATATAGGAGGAGACTGTAGAAACAATAGATAACTTTACAATCTTCCATGTACATGGGCTCTTCAGTAAAGTTTACAGAGTGCGCCGGTACGAAAGGTGCGCTCAATAAGCGTTGTTGGATTTCTAAAGTACGTTACCAGAGACTGGCTACCGACCAAAGTCAAAGTGCCCAGTTTGAGACTGGCTTCCTACCAAAGTCAAAGTGCCCAGTTTGGGACTGGCTGCCTACCAAGGTCAAAGTGCCCAGTTTGGGACTGGCTGCCGACCAAAGTCAAAGTGCCCAGTTTGGGACTGGCTGCCTACCAAGGTCAAAGTGCCCAGTTTGGGACTGGCTGCCTACCAAGGTCAAAGTGCCCAGTTTGGGACTGGCTGCCGACCAAAGTCAAAGTGCCCAGTTTGGGACTGGCTGCCTACCAAGGTCAAAGTGCCCAGTTTGGGACTGGCTGCCTACCAAGGTCAAAGTGCCCAGTTTGGGACTGGCTGCCGACCGGGGCTGCTCACTATTGAAAGTTAAACTTTCTAACAGGTTATGATTGAAATTTTGGATTTGTAACTGCTTACGACTGAATTTTTATCTTTGTAAGAGCTAACTATTCAAATTATGTCTTTGTACCAGCTACGAATGAAATTTTGACTTTCTTCTAGCTTATGGTGAAACTTTTGGCTTTGTACCAGCTTTCGCTTAGATATTCTCTATTTTCTTTGACCAACAGACATAGAGTAATGTCCCTTCATTGAAGCGAACACGGTTCTCCTCCAGATTGCACTATAAACTACACAGTTCTGGCTATTAGCGCTACTTCCGTTTCAATGGCAGGACGACTGATGTCATCTTTCTGAGCTGCCTGGTCGAGGGCACTGGTGTCAGGATTGTCCCGAGTTCGAAACATGTCCGCTGTCGTCCCGGTCATGCAGGGGTTTAAGTTAGGACGTAATAACTCCCCTTTTTGAAAAAAAAAACCAACTTACTAGAGTTGAAGGGACATGAAGACATCGAACTCAAGCTCCTATAAGAATACTATATAGTGGGATTCAAGCTTGGTCTTCTAGATATCATGATGCAGCTCTTACCCACTCGACCACGTTGGCATACCAAACTACAACTAATAGTTTCTGAAATTTATATGAGAATAAGAAATCTGCTTCCCTCCTGTATGTTATAATTAGATCTTATTTACTTGTATTATATTTTTGGACTCACTACATAGTAGTGAAGTTGTCCGCTCTCTAGCGTTACCAAACGTACTTTGCTAGGACTAGAACCGGCAACCTTGACGGTGATGGACTTGGGCTCTATCTTCCGCTTCAGTAGTTCCTGTCATGTCATCCTCATTTAAACATAAACTCATTTATTTGTTTATCTCCCTTTTCGCTATGTCCTATTTCTAAAATAGGACGGCCTTGACATTTGTGTATGTGTGTTTGTTTATGTCTTAAGAGAACAATCTGCCTACGACAGAAACATAAATATACATTTGTGTTACACTCCGTTGAAGATTTAAATCCGGGAGTTAAGGCCCTTTAAGGAATTGCAAGAGTTATTTACCTTAGTTTGCCCCAACGGTAATGTCAGATTTAAGGAAGTTGGTCAAGAGTCCATCTCGATATAAGAAACAAAACGTCCGCTACGACAATCCCTGTTTTTTACAGCCAATAACAAAACAAATTAAGTAGAAGTTATTTAAAAAGTTTAACTAGTTCACATGCAGAAACAAAATATTCCATCAGGTCAACGAAGTGGAAATGTAAAAAAAAAAGACTATCAACGAAAATAAAAATTAAAAAGGCGATCCAAAAGTAACAACGAAGTACGACCTAAAAAGGAGATATAAGTAATAATTATAATAAGAATAATAATAATGAATTTTGTTTCCTTTAAACGAAGCTCGACCCTGGCAGTGCAAGAGAATGAAATTTAATTTCCAAAATAATGATAATAATAATAATAATTAAACGGAAACAAAACGAATTTTTTTTTTAAGAGTCTATATAAAGGAAATATAACTACAACGGAAATGATTATATACAATAGTGGACTTTATGAGTGAAGTTCATTTTGGTTTTTATTCCTTTTTTACAAAGCTTATAGAAACTCACTCTGTCTGTCTGTCTTGTAAAAAGTTTGAACATGGTTTTTGACACCACTCTCGGATTAAATTAAAACTTTGCACAATTGCATTGAACCTGACAAGACATGGATCAATTAGAAAAATCAATTATTTAATTAATTGTTGGTAATGAATTATTTTGTTAAAGTTAAAAATAAAGCATGTAAATGCTACTTAATGAGAGATGTGGATGTAAATATGGATTTAATCCCACTTGCCATTCTTGTATCAAAGTGAAATTATGCATAATTATTCATAGTCAATGACGATACTCGAATCAAGCCAGAAATTAACCAATTAGTTAATCATTTAGAAATTAATTAATTAATTTCGTTTTATAAAGCAGAAAGGGAGCTTAACCCTGAAATTTTCAGTAAATGGCAGTAATTAGCGGTTCTTTCCCTTAGATAAGCTTTTTTAAAAAACTTATTCTTTTTTCTATTGCTTATTATTCTTGTATAGTGGTAATGGCATGTCTTAGAATGGAAGTTAAAGGATGAGTGCAGTGTTTCACATGGTGACGTAAACCCAGTGAAAACATGCAAACATTTCCCACATCTTATGCAGACAAAGCCGTTGTCCGTCGAATGAGTTATTTGCGAATCTTTAAGGTTTTTCCACTGGGCCTCAAATATGTGCCCCGCGGCCTTCGTGAGAGTTCTTCAACTATCTCCGTCAGAGGCCATTTGCTGCCAGCTACTTTCCTCTATGCCAGTGAGGGCAGATGATCTTTATAGCGCTTACGGGGGGGGGGGGGAAGGGGGGCACCTCTGATTGATTCATCATTGGCCTCCTTCAGTCGTAGAACGACTATGGTTCATCTCAGAGCACACTTCCTCTTGTGGCTGTGGAGCCCTATTTCGGAGAGACACTCCCGTCCACAGATATCGAAGGTTAAGGTGGCTTTTGCTTCGGTGGTAGAGGAGCTGGCCGTTTTTCGGATTGTACGTTTTTCCTCCTGAGCTGAGACCCATGCACTTTAACTGTCCATAGCTTTCTTGGTCACTGTCTCTCTCCATCTGTTGTGGTCTAGAGCTATGTCTTCCCAATTGTCAGTATTGATGTTCACTGATTTGAGGTCACGCTTTATTACATCTATGTAACAGAGGTGGGGGCGACCAGTTTTTCTTGTGCCAGTCGCGAGTTGTCCATAGAGGATGACTTTCGGGATGCGCTTGTAATTATGATACATTTGGTTTTATTTTGTTGATACTTAAATCGGGCTCCACTTCTTTGGCCTCTTTTACTATTTCGTTTTATTTTTATCTTCTAGTTGTAATCGTCTCTTACTAATTACTTACTTACTTACTTAATCCTGTGTACTCCCAGGGGAGCGTAGGGCCGCAAACACACCTCTCCACCGAACTCGGTTCTGAGCAGCTTTCTTCATCTGCTCCCATGTCATTCCAGTACCCTCAGCTTCACTGATGACTGACCTCTTCCATGTGTGCTTTGGTCTGCCCACTTTCCTCTTTCCTTGTGGGTTCAAGTCAAGTGCCTGCCTTGCAACATTGCTAGCTGGTTTTCGAAGGGTGTGTCCTGTCCAGCTCCATTTTCGCTTTCTTACTAATTACACGTAGTATAATGTACCTTGAAGGGGTTGATAACTGTCATCGCAAATCAATATTTGTAGTGACTGTGCTGGTGCATTGAGTGAGAAATTATTCACGATCTTCCATACCAATTCAAGAAACAATTTCAATGGCTTTCTTTCTTCCTAACACCACCAACATGGTATGTGCAGAGTAATAGAATGTATAAATCTGCACTGCAGATAATATCTGCAAAACTCGAAACCGTTTTATATATAATTTTTATAATTGTCCTCCCTCCTCTTATTGAGATTTTATATTATTACCTGATCAAGAATTTATAAATTCCTAATCAAAAAATAAAGCTCCACTTAATTTTTTTGTTTTGTTTAATTCAGCTATTCAATGCAGACGCGTGGTGTCAAAAGTGGGATTAAGTTCACAAGGAAACGTAAAGTTACAGAAACAAAAGAAAAAGAAAAACATTATCCTACGTTGTAACGTGTAGTACATTGGGTGGGGGTTGGGTGGAGGGCAAAGGATGTGCTACACAAGGATATCCTTGACTTCAGGAAGTGGAGGTAACCGGTCAGTAGAAACTGGTTTGGTCATCTGTACTTCACAGGAGTAGCCAGAAGCGTGACTAAATGTATCTTGTATGGGAGAGATATTATCAAACGTTAGGGGTGGGCATCATGTAAATAGTAAAATTAGATGGTTCACTTTCGGTAAAGAAAAAGTAGCCATTGCATAAGAACTTTGAATGAAACTAAAATATCATGATGTCCAATTTTCATTTTCTCTTCTAGTTTCTGAGATCTAAACGGGACGGACAGACATAGGACAGACAGGCCATACAAATTTAATAACGTCTTTTCCCCTTTCGGGGACCGCTAACAAAACAAAACTATGCACTTCCACATTTAAAAAATATCGTAACACAACTAGAAGCATAGACTTGTGTTGTTTGCTCTATTGTTAATATTTCTCTTGTCCTCCACGTTTTAAACATTCAGGCGGGTTTCGAACTCTGGACCAATGTGGCCACAGTAAGACGTGCTAACCACACGAAAAGGGGGACATCTTGGATAATATCCTGAGATAAGATACACTTGATATTAACATTGACATTAAGGATCGGCTTATCAAATACGGTCTCACAAAAACGTTTCTCTCTGGTCCACTTCGCTGGTCAGTGAAGCATCATAAACCTCCACTGAAGCAAGATCTTTACAACTCAAATCTGTATTCACTTCAGGGGCATAACAAAATGACCAGTGTCCCCAAAAGTAAAAAAAAAACGGAACTAATAAATCTCCATTTTGTCCAGCTCTCTGGACGCGACCCTCCGTGAACGCTGTCCTTCACTGCACCCCCCCCCCCCCGACTCTCCACACCCTCTCCCGCCCACACACACACACGCTCAACCGGTGAAAGAGATGAATGACCAGTCAGAGTTTCTCAGACAGTGGTCAATTTACCGTAAACCTTTTCAGGACTCAATCTACTATACAAAGTAACACAAGAAATTGTAAAACGCTGTGACAGAGCTACAAAGTTGGACCGAGTCCGGCCATCAAACTTACAATTATATCCAGGCTATGAAATACAAGGAAAGACTTCCAGTGGCGTGACAACTGAGAGCATTGAAGGGAGTACGTCTACATGATACGATGCCCACGTTAGGTAAAGGTCGCGGCACTAATTTCTAATAACAAAACAAGGGAAGTAATTGTGAAATATGATTTCTAATAACAAAAGAAGGGAAGTAATCGTGAAATATGTTATTAAACTAGATCTTAGTCGGTGCACAGCCAAAAGTGTTGGAATAATATTAAAAAAATAAGAAACGCTGTGTGGAAGTTACAATTTATTATCATACCACATCATAGTTAATACCTCACTTCTAGTCCTCTATATAATAGAATTATTTTATTGCTTCAAAACAAACGGAATATCAGTATGACTACAATTGCCCACCTCTATATGACTATTATAACAATAACAAAAGGCGAACATTATATACATGTCCATGCACGGTTGAACCTAAACACATGTACTCCGATCGAAGATTTGGTAACTATAGTTTTGCTTTACTTTTTTCCACAAAAGCAAAAGTAACGCCACCGAATTCCACGAGTGTAGTCAAGGGAGATTGGGAAGTTAACATTCTCCTCTGATTAAAAAAATACCAGGAGCGTGTCCAAATGGATAATGAAGTTACCCCTCCACCTTTTCAATTAAAAAAAAAAAGAAAACAATACAAATTGAGATTTAATCCTACCCAAAGTAGAATGTTTCAAACATTGATCAGTGATTCTACCTGTCTCTGGGCTCCTCGAATAAAGTGCACAGAACAGCAGATTTTGTATTTCACGTGTCATTTTTCGTTACAAGAATAGAAGGATAGTGCGCTGTAGACACATCACAAAACGAATTTCTTGAGTTCCAGAAGCAGGAAATAATGCTGGCCGCCCAGACATCGCTGGGGGAAGCTCACATCATTCCCCCATACTTACTAGCTGTCTAGAGAAGAGTATCTGCTACCATTCCACTAACTCCAGAAAGAACCTATTTTAAGGTACAACGGACATCAGTAAAAAATGAACGGACCTATATATAATTTACTCCCGCCCCCATTGTTTTCCCAAAAAACCTTCTCGAAAAAAAAATCCTGGTTACGCCCATGACGCTCACCCATAAACACAGCCAGAACACAGCCAGAACATGAATTGGGCTTCTGTGTACTTCTAGATGACGACGAGTGACCTTGAAACACTGAGAGGCAGTGGAAGAAATAAATGTTAAAATCTTTCTGCTCTAACCAGCATGCTGATCACTTCGTTCTGAGATGATGGAACTACGATGTACTCTTTGCAGATTGTGATTGTTGAATTGGGATTAGGTAGGAAAGCATCTTTAATGAAATTGTTCTTTTTAAGAGAGAAACTCCATGTAAGACTTTTTCTAACACTGTGGGATGTGGCTGATAGGCCAAAACCGCTTGGCTACAGCTTGGCCACCTATCAAGGGGGCTTAAGTTGGAATCCCGACAGAGTTGTACTTGCTGAACGCCTAAAGGCAGCACGGAAAAGCTTCTCCCAGATACCCTTTCCCCCCACTGGTCCAGGAAATGAGATTGGACTCTAGCGCTCTGAACATGCTATAGACACGAAAGATGTGCTATATTAAAGCTATAAGAAGAAATGTTCACAATTTTGACCTACTTTCGAAACTTATGGCGCTTGAATAAAAAAAATGAGCAGCACTAGCACAAGACATTCTACATCTCTATATATGACCATCTCTGTTTACAAAGACCACGAAAATAAAACAATGTTGTTTTTTTAACTTTTTTGGTTCATCTATTCATTTGCTATATCTGTTTGGTGTTTGAGGTATGTAAGCTATAACCATTGACGAGTATGAAGAAATGCACCTGCTCTATGATTCCTCCTTATTGTCACAGTCCAGTTTTAGAACCTCTGTGACATGAAGTGACACTCAGTCACCTAATGTAACATTCCGTGCGGGCAAGCACGAGGTTATGTGAATAAGTAAAAGGACTCTAAAATAAGGGTCAAAGTTAGTTAGTGAAGAACTCCAGCAGAGAGTGGATGTACGATTTTCTCTGTCTGTAATATGTACCTTAATGAATCTGATTTAATGTTAACTTGATAGTTTTTCTTCGGACTTATATTTTGAACATTTCATTGATGTGATTGCTTATTCCACATGGCATGAACAGCCAGTATTTATTGGTGTGTATTTTGTGACGGCTGAAGTCGCCAGTATTTTCTGTAATTTATCTTATATATAATAAACTTTACGTCTGCTACCAGTGTGTTCATCAGTAACTCTAAATGTTGTCGTTGGAGACTTCAGTATATTAGTAATGTTGCGCACTTGCAAATCTAGTGCGTCTAATAGAGTACATCGCTAAGAGGAGTATCACAGCCGTACCAGAAGAGGTACCTACAACACACGGACATACCCACGCCGCTACGCCTACAGCCAAAACCAGGTAGCGACATTTGGTGGCCAGTATGGACCTACAACATAGGTGACATTTGGCCTTTGGTGACCAGTAGAGGAGTCTTAAAAGGATCTCAATCGCCTCTATAGTAAACAGCGCAAGACTACACATTAGACCGGTACTTTTTTCTCAAGATGGCGTCAAACTAAACAAGTACCAAATCCAGCCTGCCCACAAGATCCATTCAAGTAACACCTGCATCCTGAGATCCATTCAACGCTAACCCTGTTCCTAGATCTACCTCTGACACCTGTCCGGTGTGAAACAGAAGACGACTCGATTCCTATCTAGATCTAGAGCTACAGATGTCGTCTGAAAGAAAGAGCCATACCATTCAAGACATCGCTTGATGACACTAATGACAGATACACCGCTTCATCACTAGTGCTCGCCACTATTCATCATCGTGGATTACTTTGAAGTACTAGACAGAACTTGTATCAACTATAAATTTGAGCATTTGAGCCATCTTATGGCATTGAACTGGATTATTTTTCTTCTACCACTTTAATGCTCATAGTAACGTGTATTCTTAAATTGGATTACTTATAGTATACAAGGATTATTATTCTTAAATTGGATTACCTATACACGGATTATCATTCTTAAATTGGATTACCTATACATGGATTATTAGTCAACCACCCAAGCTATTTGAGGATTAAACTACACGAGTCAACAAGAAAAAAGTCTGTAAGTCATTACTAACAAATTAAATACATGCATATGATTATAAAGTACATGGATTTTGCTTTGATATAGCAGTAATTAAACTTGATTGTTAGTAGAGTTAGTAATTGATAACTCTTGGCATTTTTGGAGCCATATTTTGATGTCATTTTTCTAAGTGTTCTTTTAAGGGTGGCTGGAGAGGGACTATTGCATGAACTATCATAACAATAGGATCTATTAGGGTCTATCCTGTTTGTTCTCTAACCTCTATAAGGCCCAATGCGTTTGAGGCTCTCCTTGTTGGTACGGAGGTCATAGAATATAGTGGGAAATTATTTATTTAGCTGTTGAGTCTTGTTTGTATTTCTGTCAGTGTATTTAATCTGTATCTATATTGTTGTTTGTTTAAAAGTCCTGTATACACATATCTGTATCTCTCTTGTCACATTTCTACTTTTTATTAATTTCTTTAAAAGCAGACTGTGTTGTTCTCTATATTGTTTCTGTGTTTGTCCTTTTTACTTATACTGTATATATATTTTTCTTGTTTCTTCTACTAATTTACATTTTTTACTATTTTACTCTGGCACAACAGCACACATGTATAACATATATTGATATTTGTGAATATTGAATTTGAATAGTTTATAATTGAGTAACTGAGTAAATTTTGACCTAGATCTATACATAGGACAATTATCACTACATTCTTTCATTACATTGTAACCATTGATTGAATTTTTTATATTATTGTGTAATATACACATGTTAAATAATTGACACACACTGTATTGACAAGTATAACACAGTACATTTTTTTTTCTCACTTAATTAACTACACAAAGCATTAAACATGTCTTCCTATGACAAAATTTTAGAGCTAGTGAAAGTCATGGAACTAGAAGGGGATGAGAAAAAGGAATTTATAAAAAAAGAATTAGAAAAGGCTGAAAAGAAAGAAAGGGAAGAAAAAGATAGAATAGAAAGGAAAGAAAGGGAGGAAAGGGAAGAAAAGAAACAAATTAGAGATAGGGAAGAAAGAGCTGCTGAAAGAGCTCATCAGAAAACATTAAAAGAACTAGAAACTAGACAAAAAGAACTAGAACTAGAAGCTGCCAAAACAAATCCCAACATTAATACCCAACAGTCTACAACAAAGCCATTCATCTCCAAATTCCACAAATATAATTCAAAAGATGAAACACTTGAAAACTATTTAGTCCAATTTGAGCATATAGCCTCAACCTATAGTCTTGACAATGAGGACATGGCCAAACACCTACTAGCAAATTTGTCAGGAGAACCCCTCAACATCATTTCCACTCTAACTGTAGACCAAAAGAAAGACTATGCAGCTGTAAAGACTAGATTATTAGAACATTTTGGAAAAAATTCAGATTTCTATCGTAAGCTATTCAGGGACACTAAATTGAAAAAAGATGGGGACTTCAACAGGATAATATTCGACATGAGGACTAACATGATAAAATGGTTAGAGCTAGCAAAATGTGACATCAAAGACCCGACACAAATCCTAGACATGCTACTCATTGACAATGTCCTCAACAACGTGACAGACTTAGTATTTACTTTCCTTAAGGAAAAGAAGATCAAGACAGAGACTGAACTGATAACGAATCTAAATCTATTTAAAGACAGTCACCCTGGACACACGATTGACAAAAGAGACCTACACCAACTAGTAGCCACAGCAACAACATTCAACAATAACAACAATGACAAATTCAAATGGTCCAACACCAAGACTTGTTTCAATTGTGGGAGAAAAGGTCACGTAAAAAACCAATGCAAAGCTCCTATAAACTACAATAACAATTACAGATACAGAAGTTACACTAGTTTCCACAACCCAAACAGCTACAAACAAAACAACAATAATTACAATAATAGACCACATAGACTACACCAGAGTGCAAGTCCCAATGAAAGAAGAAGTTTTGCAGACAGTTACCAACACAATAGCTATAACAGAAACAGGCAATCTAGAAGGGACCAATATAACTACCACACCAACAACCACCCAAACAACTACAATAGAGGAAACAATAGAAACAACAGTGGCAATAACACCAACACCCATAGAGAGGAAAATGTAGCCTACATGCAAGCAAATAAGTCCAAAATAAAAGTCTTTCCATCCTATGTTAATTCTAAAGAAGTAGGATCAATTCGCGACAGTGGAGCCACGGCAATAATAGTTAAAGCCTCTTTAGTCGAACCAGGACAGTATCTAGAAGATACAGTAAAAGTCACCTATGCAAATATACAAAAATTCGATATTTGCAAGACCGCTAAAGTCCTAATAGAATCACCCTGGATTACAGGAGAACTAGAAGCCATAGTCATGGACACCCCAGCACAAGATCTAATAATAGGCAATGTAGATGGTGTAAAAGATCCAACACTAGAAGAAGTTATGCAATGGGCGGAAGATAGACAAAAATATTCCCTATTTAAACATGAGGCACTATTAGCTCAAACCAGATCACATAAAAAAATAACACCAGAAATAGAATGCCCCACTGTATTACTCAATGAAATAGGCATAACTAGGCAGGAACTAATAGCTATGCAGAAAAATGACACCACAATACAAGATCTCTTAAGCAAAGATTATAACAAGATAAATTTAAATAACCACCACATAGAAATTAACAACTTAGCCATTAGATATAACAGGAAAGAAAACTGTACTAGACTTCAAATCCTGATCCCTAAAACTTTAAGAGCTAAAATATTAAATATGGCACATGATGACCCCACAGCAGGACACTTAGGAAAAAAGAAAGTATATGCTAAGATAGCCAACAAATTCTTCTGGCCAAAGATGGGAAAGGACATTAAGAACTATGTAAACAGTTGCACAGAATGTGCCAAACAAAAAACAGTAACTAGAGCCCCATTAGAGAAATCAGATAAATCTCACTATTTTTGGGACAAAATTGCCATGGACATAATGGGACCCCTAACAACCAGCAGTAAAGGGAATAAATATATTCTGGGTATCATTGACATGTCCACTAGATGGGCAGAGGCATTTCCTCTAAAAGATATAAAGGCTATTGACATATGTAATTGTTTAAAAACACTTTTTCTAAAATTTGGATTCCCTAATAAGTTACTGTCAGACAATGCATCAAACTTTAAGTCCCACCTTAATCAGGCATTTGCAGAAATGACTAACATCCGCCTAGTCCATAGCACTATCTACTCACCACAGGGAAATGGAGTCATAGAAAAATGGAACAGAACTGTAAAACAGATGATATATAAGCTAGAAAGAGACTCAATGAGCACATGGGACCAGACTCTTAGTTATGCCATATTTGCCTACAACACTAGCATCCATGAAACCACCAAATTCAGCCCCTATGAGCTTGTATTTAACAGAAAACCTAAAGGACCGTTAGAGTTATGGGCTGACAACATGTTAGACTTAGAAAACATAGAACAGTACCATCCTTGGATAATTCAGACCAAACAACAGCTTAGACAAGGAATAAAACTAGCAGAGATAAACATGGACAAAAATCTAAAAAATGAATAGGAAAATAAAAAACAGAAATAGAAAACTAAGAACACTAAATGTAGGTGACCAAGTTTTTGTTAAGATAGAAAACAAACACTGTAAAGATAAGAATGAGGGACCATTTAAAGTTATAGAGAGAATTAATAACAAAGTGTACATCATTGATAAAGATGGTAGAGAATGCAAACTCAATATTGACAAACTTGTAAAATTGGATAAGAGACAAATAACTGACACAGATATAATTGAACCTGATCTAGAAACCAAACACAACATACAAGAACATATAGTAAGCACCATAAACACCACACACAACAGTAGTCCAAACATTGAAAATGATATGTTACAGAACTTGACAGTTAAATATAGTGATGTAATTACACAAAAGCTAGGATGTACCAATCTGATAGAACACACAATAAAACTCAACAAAGCACTACCAAGACAAAAGCCTATAGTATCCCCAAAGCATATGAGGACTTAGTTAGAACAGAAATGACCAACTTAATTAAAGATGGGAAGATAGAGAGATCAGAAACATGTAAATATGCATCACCCATGGTCATTGTAAAAAAGAAAAACAGTGGAGTAAGAATCTGCTGTGACTTTAGAGAAATAAATAAATGCACAGTCATAGACCCAGAACCCCTACCAGACACTGACAGCATAATTACAACTTTAAGTAAATCATCCCTATTCACAACAATGGACTTAAACAGAGGCTTCTGGCAGATTAAAATGGACCCTGACTCTAAGGAATATACAGCATTCAAATGCACTATGCCAGGCCTAGAAGGTATCTATGTCTGGAATGTCATGCCATTCGGCTTAATAAATAGTACAGCCACATTTCAGAAATGCATGTCAAAATTATTAGAAGGCATAAATAAGGTATTGTCTTATGTAGATGACATTTGTGTTTTCACCAACTCACAACAGGAACACATTTATGTACTAGAGCAAATATTTTCAAGACTAAGAACACACAACATGACATTATCCCCCAAGAAATTAAACCTAGCCAAGCCTGAAATCCAATTCTTAGGATATTGCATTACCAATGACAAAATTACACCCACTGAAACAAACCTAACAAAGATTAAAAACATAAAAGAACCTAGGACTAAGAAAGACATGAGATCATTATTAGGACTTTGCAACTTTTATAGAAAGTTTATTCCAAATTATGCACAGATAATTGAGCCCCTTGTTGAATTTACTAAAAAGAAGCATGGAAACACAATTTGTATAGATGAAAAAAGTAAACTAGCATTAAGCAACTTAAAAGATAAATTTAATGAGAAACTAGAATTAGCAAGTATTGACACAACATCAACACTATCACTATACACTGATGCCTCCAACACTGGTATTGGGGCATGCCTACTACAGCAAAGGGAGTCATTTTTTAAGCCAATAGTACACATCAGTAGAACACTGTCTGAAACAGAAAGAAAATACTCAGTGATTGAGAAAGAATTATTAGCCATTGTATGGTCAGTTGTAAAACTCAAGAATTACTTGTTAGGTAGATTTTTTAGCATTAAGTGTGATCACAAACCATTACTGGCACTAAAAAGAAAAGATCTAAAAAATGACAGGATAAACAGATGGACACTCATTCTCTCAGATTACAAATTTGATTTAGAAAGCATTCCAGGACATGAAAATGTAATAGCTGACTTTTTATCCAGATACATAATACATGAAAATGAAGCAAGTGAAAATAATGACATTAAACACATCAGCCAGGACATTCTGATAGAATAAATAACCAGTACAAAGCACTTAGAAACAAGCAGTAGTAGTCAACTTAGTCAAATTAACATTCTACACATTTTGCAAATAGGTCATGACACTTTATTGTTACACTTTTCTTTTGGGTCATGATGACATTTAAGCTTATGATCAATAACAGATCATCTATTTTCTACTTATTGTATTTTATTGTCAACTAGTAATATGACAAATGCCAGATGTGTTTATTTTGTGTGTATATATTGTATTTCATTACTGATTGTGCACAGCAATGTAAACAATGAGATGTAAACAACAGTGAACTACTTGAACTGTTGACCTGAATCTTTTTTCATAACAACTCACAGATGTAAATATTGTCTAAAAATTTTTACACACCTGAATACTACAATGAATGTTTATAAACATGGAAATTTGTTTACTATTGTACTTCAATACTACACTCAGACTATTTATAGTAGTCTTATGCAAGGTCAACCTTGAACTGGATTGACATGTATCTGAAAATTTTTTTTTTATTTTATTTTTCTAGATGATGGCAAAACTTAGAATAATATTTTGACACAGCACATCACAGTTGTAAATAAATATGAAATTTTTTTTTCTTTTTCTGTAATAATTTTGAGTAAATTTACTCAGTGTGTCAAATGATACACATTAATAATGTTGTGCATCTACAATTATAGTAAAACATTGGATGTGGAATAACTTGTATATTTTTTCCTTTTTTATATTGAGTAGCATGTGATTGTTTGTACAAATTTTTTTTCAGTACAAATGTATGCATAAAGTTTGTTAACACTTGATGGAGGTACTTTTCATTACAATTAGTGTGATATTTCAGTGATTTTGCTCTCAGTGAATTAAGTATATAAATGATTTTTTTTTTTTGGACTCAGTAATTTATATGATGTTATACATAATTACTAAGATTATATAAGATGATATGAGCAATTGGAGTGAACTTACAGCACTTGATAGAATAATGGACTAAGCTCATATATATTTGTACAGTGATATTAATGTAAAATATATTTGTCAAAGATTTTTGGTCAAAAATCTTTTTGGAGTGTGGGGCGTATGTCACAGTCCAGTTTTAGAACCTCTGTGACATGAAGTGACACTCAGTCACCTAATGTAACATTCCGTGCGGGCAAGCACGAGGTTATGTGAATAAGTAAAAGGACTCTAAAATAAGGGTCAAAGTTAGTTAGTGAAGAACTCCAGCAGAGAGTGGATGTACGATTTTCTCTGTCTGTAATATGTACCTTAATGAATCTGATTTAATGTTAACTTGATAGTTTTTCTTCGGACTTATATTTTGAACATTTCATTGATGTGATTGCTTATTCCACATGGCATGAACAGCCAGTATTTATTGGTGTGTATTTTGTGACGGCTGAAGTCGCCAGTATTTTCTGTAATTTATCTTATATATAATAAACTTTACGTCTGCTACCAGTGTGTTCATCAGTAACTCTAAATGTTATCGTTGGAGACTTCAGTATATTAGTAATGTTGCGCACTTGCAAATCTAGTGCGTCTAATAGAGTACATCGCTAAGAGGAGTATCACAGCCGTACCAGAAGAGGTACCTACAACACACGGACATACCCACGCCGCTACGCCTACAGCCAAAACCAGGTAGCGACACTTATCACGCAGAGCAATTATAGATTTGAAAGTAAACTACCATTTATAAAGTACAGAACTTTCCATATATAAGTCTGATGATGTCTTCTAGAGATGCTACAGCCGTATAGGCAGCACAACTTTATTCAACGTATGCCAGGTCACATATTGGAATTAGACGGACCCAGGGGCCCTTAACAACTCTAGAACTTAATATGGAAGTCAAATAAGTTATTTAGATTGTGCATATAGAGCCGCTTGCCTACCAAGCCCCAAATATATAGATGCAAAAAATGATAATAGATAAGTATTTCAATCATTGAATATATAATAGTCTAAGTGCAACAACTGGACACTTTTTTTTAAACAAATTCAGATCATTTTATAAGTAATCGTATGTTCAAGATAATTAGGAGTCATCCTACTTTTATTGTCGTAATATAACAAGAGAAAATTGTACAGACACCATCTCGCAGATACAGTTTCGCAGACACAGTTTTTAAGACCAAGATCTCAGAATTAAAATTAAACTTTTTAATTGTTTCGTTCTCACTAAAAAAAAAACAACAACCGCTACTTTATTTTCTTTTATCTCTAATGATCTCTTTTTACAATTAATTGTATTTCTTATTGAAAACAACGCTTAGATAAATGTTCATTGTAAAATTTAGTATGCATATAGGTCTAAATATGTTCACTAACCCTCAAATAAAGCATTCTATGTCATTTCCTACATTGATTTGAATTGTTATTGTTTTGATTACATCATATTTTATGAAATAGGTCAATAGGTCAGACTTAATATTCAATAATCTTTAGCTGCTTTAACAATTAATAAAATTAAATCTCGGAATAACATTAAAAAAAAAAAAAAAAATAGGCTCATGCGTTGAGGGGAAATAACTGCACAAAATATTTAATCGAGTAAAATTTACTGGGTTGTCTCCTTTTCACTGTTATTTAATTTTTTTAAACCTGCGTGTGACAAACCGAAACCATTCAGGGACTCACAACTTAAAAGAGCTATAATATCTATCCATGGGCGTAGCCAGGGGAGCGGAGGGGAGGGTTGGGGTCGGGGTTTATAGTTAAATCCCGCTCTTCCATAAAACAAAACACAAAACAATGCAAACGACAATCCCCAAATTCCAAGAGCATAGTTAAGGAAGATTTTGATTTAAAACCCCCCTCCGAAATTAGCGATAAACCCCCATCTTCAATATATGACTATCCATTCATCAGTCACCAGATTTTATGACTGTAGCCAAGCGGGGTTTGGTGTTT